>NC_039364.1:62516282-62521974 GCF_003573695.1 Papaver somniferum | reverse complement strand
ACTAGCAGAAACATAATCGGTAGATAATAATCTACTTTACCTACCGATTATGGTTGATGTTCTTCGTTTCTTAAGAACATCAACCATAATCGGTAGGTAAATTGATCGATATCTACCGATTATTCTTGATTCTAAAAATTAAATTTCTCTGTACAAAAAGTTACACACAATCCATAGATAATGAACACCATTAACTACCAATTGTGAAAGTAGAAAATTTTGAAATTTTTGTTAAATTTTGAAAATTTGAATTTGAGGACATGAACACAATCGGCAGATAATAAGCATCACTTATTAACACAATTTACTTCCGATTATGGTAGTACTAAAATTCGAAAAATTAGTATATTCGGAGGTTAAAGTAACACACTTTACTACCGATTATGGTTGTACCAAAGTTCGAAAATTTTAGGATTTTGGCAAAATCGTATTTTGGGGCCAATATACATTCGGAAGTCAAATTTACTACCGATTATGGTAGTACTAATATTCAAAAATTGAATATATTCGGAGGTTAAAGTAACACACTTTACTACCGATTATGGTAGTACCAAAATTCGAAAATTTTAGGATTTTGCAAAATCACATTTTGGGGCCAATATACATTCGGAAGTCAAAATTACTACCGATTATGGTAGTGCTAAAATTCGAGAATTGAGTATATTCGGAGGTTAAAGTAACACACTTTACTACCGATTATGGTAGTACCAAAGTTCGAAAATTTTAGGATTTTGGCAAAATCTCATTTTGGGGCCAATATACGTTCGGAAGTTAAATTTACTGCCGATTATGGTAGTGCTAAAATTCAAAAATTTAGTATATTCGGAGGTTAAAGTAACACACTTTACTACCGATTATGGTAGTACCAAAGTTCGAAAATTTTAGGATTTTGGCAAAATCTCATTTTGGGGACAATATACATTCGGAAGTTAAATTTACTATCGATTATGGTAGTACCAAAATTTGAAAATTGAATACATTCGGAGGTTAAAGTAACACACTTTACTACTGATTGTACTTAAACTACCGGTTGTAGTATTAACTACCGATTGTGGAAGGAAAATTTTGCCATTATGAAATACGCGAGATAAGGGCTAGCTTCAATTTACGTTTGGGTGACCCTATTTTGTCTTATTGTTGGCCCCTAATTCCTTTTGGGTGGCCCCTAAGAATGCTAGGTTAATTTAATTAAACTTTTTGGATTCAAATTCATACTTGTGTGTGATTTGTTATGTCCAAAAAAATCCTTTTTTTTCTTTCGAAATTAAGGTCGTTCATGTTGATCTTTCGGGAATAACATTTAATGGGGGAGAGTTCTTTTGAACTTGCGCATAATTGCCATGTCTTTGTGGGGAGTGCGGCTGTGGAATATTATAGGCGTTATCTTGTATCTTTATAAACTCCTTAATGAACGCATTTAGCTTCAGCTTTATGATTGCATCTAAAGAAAAAGTTGATATTTTTGATTTCTTTTGGTCAAGAAATGTCTCTTTCAAAAATTTCATTAGGATCCCGTTCTTGTACCTTAGCCAATTTTATTGACAAAGAGGGGGAGAATGAATATGTAGTTCACACTAAAAATACATATGGTTTTCGGATCATAATGTAAGGCGGAGTGGTTTCCATGTGAGATGGAGTATTGACTAAGGGGGAGTGATACATATCACCATAGTATTGTTGTTGAAGTTGTGATACAATTGGACTTTGACGCTGTGTAATGATACTATGACACTGTATAACAATGGTTGAGAACTATTGTTTTCTTATTGTTATAGCTACGGATTTTCAACAACGATGATGCTAAACTTACAACCTTTGGGATTATTGGAGTACTTGGAAGTGACGAAGATTTCGAGTAATGTTGAAGATTAGGCATGTGGAATAGGAGCTACAAAAGTTAATTTATTTATTTTTTTGAATTTCATATGTATTAATAGTTTTGCCACTAAAATTAACAAAGGGGGAGATTGTTAGAACATTGCTCGGTCGAACTCTCATGTGTTGCTATATCAAGCATGTTTGTCAATGTTAGTGATCAAAACTATAAGTCTTAATTTCTAGCCTACATAGCTAAAGGTCTCGGACTAGGATAGAAAGTGTAGTTGATCTCAAGAACTCCATGGAAATCATCATACAAGACGAAGGACTACTCAAGGAACTTGTGGATCTTCATCGACTAAAAGGTATGTGGAGACTTGAACTTATCTGTCACTCAAAAGTCTATCTATTCTATCTCCTACTCTTGAGACAAAAGTCGTTTTGATATATAGACTTTCATTATGCACATTTGCTATTTCGAGCCGAGTTTATCTCTCATATCTATTTCTCGAAATATGTGTTGGTAAGCTTTCGCTTTACCCGAATTCATTTTTACCTAGTGACGAAAGTCGTGTTATGTTTCAATCGCTTTGAAAATTGCTCTGACGAAAAATGGTATGTGAATAACGGCTATATCCGTTCTCTGAGAATGTTTCAATGATTGAGATGAGAGTTTAGATTAAATAACCATTGGTAGGATATAAGCATTGTTGTGGAAACACATATATGTATAAGTCCTTATTCCTTGAACCAAAGTGTTTATGGGTGAAAACTATTTCTGCTGGTTTTGGTAATTTGGGGTGTGTGGATAAGAAATGAATCTAAACCCTAAACAAATGCACTGCACGGGAGTGCTTGTGATTAAAGAAATAGATCTGTACAACTCCGGCCTAAACCAAGAAATGGCCGTTCCATACTTGCTTCGGTCACAAAGTGAAGGAGATGGGGTTGATCTTAGGGAGGGAAGCTAAGAAGGTGTTGAGATTGTGGAGGTGTTGGCTGTGTATGACTTGTATCAGAAAGCTGAACTGGCTTGCAGAATGTAAGTTATCAGTTCTGGTGTTTGGATACGGTTGTATCAACACTTGGTTTTTGTTGTCTTGTTCTGTCTTGGAAGTAGGGAGGAGAACCTATTTATACAAGTCATTGAGCCTAACCCACGTCTCTCATGGGAAATAGAAAAAGTGGAGTGATGGAATAGTGGAGTTGCGTGTGTTAGTGTCACACGACCAGTCTTGCCCACTTCTCCCATCATCATTAACCGTCCATGTCTTCCTGACACGTTCTTGTGATGGCGCGTTGTGCGCTGCACGCTGTAAACCGCCAGACCAATACCCCAGTAAGTATCCCCCAGTTTGTGACATGTTTGATGTCTCGAATGTGTGGATCGTGGGACCCACAAAAAGTAGCATGTGATGCTAGATTAAATAACTAAGTTATTTAGGAAGTCGATACTTGTGAAGTATCGTGTGTATTTTATGCAGGTAATGCATCAAATATATTCAGCATGTGTGAAGCATCGCTGTTTTAAGGCTTAACGGAGTAAGTCGCGGATTAAGCATCTTAAAATAGCATCACGTCCAGCCATCTTCTAGTGATCGTTTGGAGGATGTACAGGTAAGTCCTGACTTGGCCGATTAATTTGTGTGGAAGAGTGGTGGACGGTGAAGTTGAACGGACGAGATGGCTTGCGACCCACATCTGCGACCGTCGGATTAGGGTTTAGGAGGTGCTCGAACACCAACCTTTAGCTTGGTCGAATCCAAGCATGAGACACGTTTTTGGCAGGGCCGATTGGTTATGCGTGTAGACAGCATGCTGGTGTAGGTGTCTGTACCTCACTGTCCTATGGAGATGCGATCTAAGCCACTCAATTTGTCTGGCAAAGAGGAGCGGCTGAAATTGATTTGCGACAGAAATCCCATGCCGCAAAGAAATTGAAGACCGCACGTCGTGCCTACTTCGGGCGCGCGTTTCGAGATGACTAACCATGGTCGGTCTTGGCCGATCATTCAGGCGTGCAGTCGGCAGGCCAGTGTACATGTCCGTACCTTACTGTCCCGTGAAGATGTGATCTAAGCCACTCAATTTGTCCGGCAAAGTTGAGTGGTCGAGATCGATTTGCAGTTGAATACGCGTGGACATGCCTAGTTTGGGCGCACGAATCGAGACGACCAACCAGTTGGTCTTGAACGATTAGTCATGTATGTAGGCGGGCCCACAGTGATTGTGTTGACATGCTCTGGGCCCTTTGAATCTACATCTACACCCTCCATCTATGCCTGCGAAGATGGATGGTATAGACTGATTTGCGACACGTGATGTGCCGCAAACCCTAATTAGGGTTTCACGTCCACGTTGCTTTGGTTGGACGAATTGGCAAGCCGCGCTTCTCTTTTGGGGATGCCGAACATGTAGGGCCCACGTTGGGCCGGTGGTGAACGCGCCAATACCTGCCTAGTGGCTATGGGTCCGATCTAAGCCATCCAATCATGCCGGTGAAATTGGATGGTCGTGATCAATTTGTGATCTTTAGTGGAATTTCCTGCGACCCTCAATTCTTCACGCTGACACAACTTCGGACAAAAGTATATTGCAATCTGGTCAGGTTAAGGAAGATTCGGTCATGCAGGTAGGAAGAAGGTCTGCCGGTGTACACCACGGTGCTTGTTCGACCGACTTTGGGATGATCCACGCCGTCCAACCATGCCGGTGAAGTTGGACGGACGTGATGAACTTGAGACTGCCATAGGCGACCTTTGTTTGTACGACTCCTCCAAGCTGCTCCATACCAGTCTGGACATCCAACTTCAGGCTGGTGTTTGGTGGTAGTTTGGGAGGCATGGTAGGTATTCCACCGACCAGGACATAACTGGGCCTGCTGGTGGTCATTAACGTAGTAGCCTGCTCTTGCTGAGGATCGTCTAGGCTGGTTAAATCGTGCGGCCGACTTGTGTGGTCGTGATTGTTTCTGAGACTGATATGGACAATCCAGATTCAAATATTTTTAATCGGTCTAGTATAACACACCGAGAGATGTAGTCTGTACGAGTATTTCGTGCATACCTCATTATCAACGTTTGGAGATTCATGTTACTCTGCTGAGAGCAACACTCAGTCGTCATGCCGCACTACTAATGAGAGTTCAGCGGAACTAGAAATATAAGGCTAGTCATGTATTAATGTTATAAATTCACAGGGTACAAGAGATTGTTGCCACATGCTCCAACCTGGATGAATTTTGTGTATTTGATTCACAGAATACTGGGATTGTTGCCACATGCTCCATTCTAGGTGAATTAAGAAAGTGAAGAAGTATTCATCACTTTATTAATGGCTTTATCCTTTGCAGGATGTCAGCGTATAAATTCATTTTTACAATTTTAGCCCTGAACTAAAATCCACCATCAACATTAAGTCTCCTGCCTAGCACATAATGGTTGCATCATTGTGGGTAGGCATGATATGGTGACGCATACAACATAAGAGGTCGAGAAAAAAGAATTTTTACCTGGAGAAGCCTTGACCGCCCGTGCCGGGTGTGACCGCGGAGTCTTGGTGGGACCAGCTTCCTCCCTTGAGTGTTTGAGCATGTAAAGGAATCCTACTTCTATTGGGATTCTTTAATTGCTCTTGTATAAAAGGGGACCGACCCCCTTTTTTTTCCTTCGCTCGCCTAACTCCTCCCATTCACGGTCCTCGCTGTTGCCGTTGTCGGACGTGCTACTGCTGGACGTGTTGCTGACGTTGCCGCTGGACGTGTTGCTGACGCTGCTGCACGTCACTGGACTTCATCGCCGCCGCCGCTATTCGTCCGTCAGGTAGGTGCTTCGTCATCCTCTCTTTGTTCGTGTTTTTTTTTTTTTTTTTTTTT